>NW_021131539.1:0-22354 GCF_004193835.3 Ostrinia furnacalis | reverse complement strand
AGGGGTGAGTAGAGAGAGAGAGAGAGAGAGAAAGAAAGGGATAGAGAGAGAGAGAGAGAGAGGAAGGGATAGAGAGAGAGAGAGCAGTAACTTTGGCCGTAGCACCAGCTCTGATGGCGAAAGGCATTCACGAGCATACGAGAGTCCCGCACTGCCGCGCCGTGCCGATACATTTGCCGGTTTTGACGGGAACAAGCCTAGGGGTGAGTAGATAGAGAGAGAGAGAGAGAGAAAGGGATAGAGAGAGAGAGAGCAGTAACCTTGGCCGTAGCACCAGCTCCGCTGGAGAAAGGCATTCGCGAGCATACGTGAGTCCCGCACTGCCGCGCCGTGCCGATACATTTGCTGGTTTTGATGGGAACAAGCCTAGGGGTGAGTAGAGAGAGAGAGAGAGAGAGAGAGGAGAGAGAGAAAGAAAGGGATAGAGAGAGAGAGAGCAGTAACCTTGGCCGTAGCACCAGCTCTGCTGGCGAAAGGCATTCGCGAGCATACGAGAGTCTGGCACTGCCGCGCCGTGCCGAATAGTGCCGATACATTTGCCGGTTTTGACGGGAACAAGCCTAGGGGTGAGTAGAGAGAGAGAGGAGAGAGAGAGAGAGAGCAGTAACCTCGGCTGCAGCACCAGTTCCGCTGGCGAAAGGCATTCGCGAGCATACGAGAGTCCGGCACTGCCGCGCCGTGCCGATACATTTGCCGGTTTTGATGGCAACAAGCCTCGGGGTAAGTGCCGAAACCGTAACCTTAGCCTAGGGGCGAGCTTGCCCATACTACCGCCCGTATTCACAAACAATGCTTGCTTAAGTGAAGCAGCAAATCAAACGTACGTTTACACTTCTATGGCTACTATCTGCAGGTGAAAGGTGCGAACTGTGGACATAGTGTATACTTTTATTTTCTCTACAAGTATTTGTGTATTATTATTATTTACTTGCTTTCCGCCCGCGGCTTCACCCGCGTGGAATTTTTCGGTTTTTTTATACTTAGTCGGGTCATAAGTTCTGTCACATGTTTATAGTGAAATAATTGATACTAAATTTGTTTTTACGGTAATCATTTATATACCAATAGAAAGGTATTAAAACAAAGATTTTATGCTTATAAAAATTATTTCAAATTTTCCTCGCAATTATGAATACAAGGGTTCAAACTGCCCGGTCAGTGGTCTCTAGAAACACGAGCGAGTTTCGTATCAATATCGGCGGCTGGTTTAATACAGGATGCCTTGAGAGACTCCAAATCAATATGAGGTATAGAGCAGACCTTCCTCTCCAAATGTTGCCATATTTTGTAATCCAACGGATTAGAGTCTGGACTGGATGAGGGCCAGACTTCGTGCCGGCTGAGGTCAATTTTACGCCCTGCGAGCGGGTTTTGCGCGCTTTTCGCTCTATGAGCTGGCTCAGAATCCTGCTGGAACTCCCAGTGTCTGTTATTGGGCATGATATGTGAAAAAGGTTCTATAAGCTTTGTGAGAACTGAATTTTGATACAGAATGGCATTCGTTTTTATGCCTTTCATGCAAAAAATACCTCAAAAAAGCCCAAATTTGAGACATGTTACCAAACCTTGAGTGACGATAAAAGCTGGCCTAGATGGACAGCCTAAATTAAGCTGGTGCTTCTTCATTGATGTACGCATCCAACTTATCATTTTGTTTTTTTGTAACTCTCCTCCATGGTATATAAAAACATTCGAAAAATGTTATTCAATGTACTTTTTTCCCGCGTACCGCTTAAGCAAAACGTGGGATTTTTTCAATCTCAGGTCTTTTAAACGCGCATCCAAGTAATTTTTGATTTTTATTCAAAAAGTTTGAAGCCTTTAGTCTTCATAAATACCAATTTCACCCTGGTTCTGCTTAAGCCTACCTCCAGGGCAGGCAGTCTGCTAACGCATGGGATTTTTTTGAGTTCGCGCCTTCGCAGCTTTGAACGCTGCTGGAGTCCTAACTGTGCAAGAACAATTACTTTTGTTTTGTGTCTTCTACACTTAAAACTTCATTATATCGTATGATGAAACGATAAACGTAAAATTAATATTTAATTAATTTTTTTCAGCACATCGAAAATCTGCTTTCGCGCGTAACCGCACCAATGCTGCGTGACAACTACTGTTCGGTCTTCTTTATGCGTCCACTACATATTTAAAAACAAATAAAATTCAAAACAGTGCACATTTTTAATTTCATTAAATATTCTAAATTCTAATTCAATAAATATTTTTGAGACCTTCATTCAAAATTCAAAAGTTATGATCATGTGACAGAACTTACGACCAGACTAGGTATAACCTATGACACTCAGCAATTTTGTGGCTTTCTATTGGTGAAATAACTTTTAAAATCGGTTCAGTAGATCCCGTGATTGCCCCTTGCAATTTAATAAATATACAAACACACAAACTTTACCTCTTTATAATATTAGTATAGATTATTTAATTACTTATATATCTATTTACTTATATGTCTATTTAATTCTACTTCTCACATATAACACTAACTCGTAACATTATTTAAGTAACATTTAACGTCATTTCAACGAATCTGTTTTCATTATTGTATTTAGACAGAGCGGTCTGATCCTAACACACGTTGATAAAACTTAAAAGGATTAAATAAATAAATAAATAAATCTTTGGACAATTTCACACAGCGCCAGTTAGCCCCAAAGTAAGCAACTTAATGCTTGTGTTATGGGTGCTAGCTTAACGGATATACTACTTATATACTTTTTTTTTTTAAATACATAAATATTATACATAGTCACACCCAGACCCGTCACAGAAATTAAAATTCATCATTTTAATTTCTGCCCGGCCGGGAATCGAACCGTCCCGGCATAGTAGTCCGTTCTGAACCACTACACCAAACGGCCGACAAATGGCAATGCCAGATTTTGTATGGAAAGTGGCGTCTTTTTTTTTTCGCGCGGCCATCGACCAAACTTTGTTTTTTGATTACAAAATAGTGTAATAAACCAAACTTACTATGGCATGTATACCTCTAAACTCAGTCTGAACTGAGTTACGAGCATTAGAAGTTTGATGATTTTCATACTAGATTTGCTTTTTGTGCGCAAGTTTTGTAAGGAATTGCAACAAAATATTGCGCTATTTTTTTATTGCGCTGATTCTGCTCCATACTGATGTCTGGAGCCTTTAATGGATGGTATTGTTTGTTTACACATACAATCTCACTATTTTGTTGCAATTTCTTACAAAACTTTGCGCGCAAAAAGCAAATCTAGTATGAAAATCATCAAACTTCTAATGCTCGTAACTCAGTTCAGACTGAGTTTAGAGGTATACATGCCATAGTAAGTTTGGTTTATTACACTATTTTGTAATCAAAAAACTAAGTTTGGTCGATGGCCGCGCGAAAAAAAAAAGACGCCAATTTCCGGCATTGTCTTTTAGATCCAAAACTTTGTTATGTGACTTGTTTGTATGAATAAAATATTTTGTATTTTTGTTGTATTTGTACAGCGTTGAATAGAGCTCTGTGATTGGTTCGTGTGTCACCCTGTACGTCCACGCGCACTGTGAGACCTCATAGTAATGTTTGTGAATACGGGCGTATGTCTTCCGGCTCGTGGTACTCGAGAACTTTTCTGCCCTACCGGCCATCAGCGTGCTATGTGCCCCGCCCACTACTACTTGATTTTAGCGATTCTGCGGGCTATGTCAGTTACTTTAGTTCTCCTGTGGATCTCCTCATTTAGGACGTTCCATCGCCCTTTGGGTGACCTTGAGCCTTCTTATGAGGTCGCGGGAGGTGCCTGGATGCGGGCGGCGCAGAAGCGGTCTTTGTGGAAATCCTTAGGGGAGGCCGTTGTCCAGCAGTGGACGTCATTCGGCTGAAACGAACTCCTTAGCCCTAGACGCAGCAAGCAGCAATCGGTGGCAGTAATATTAGTTACTAGTTTATAGATCGTTTGATCCACGAAGACCCGCCCCACAAATTTTTGATCGGAACAATCCGAGCGTCATTATTGTAGTGTGCATGTGCACTCATAAATAATTTAGCGTGTACCGATAACACTCAAACATTAGCGGAAGAATGGTGGGGCGCGTCTTCGTGGATGAAACGAGGAATACGATAGTCGAGCGCATATGCCTTCGCGAGTTTCATCGGTAACAAGCCTCGGAGTCGAGTCGAGTGGAGTCAATTTCGTGGCTTAGTCATCAAAATGACAACTTCTCAAAATGACAACCGGGACGCAAAATGTCCACAAATAATCGAAATATCCGAAATAGACAATATTATTATTTCTCACGCTTATCAAAACTTAGTATTTTTCTAAAGCCAATAATTAATTTGGCAGATAATGCCACCTGGCATTAAGTCCGCCACTGTACATATGTATGTGCAAAAGTGTAAATAAATAAAAAAAAATAAAATAAAATTCTTCACAGGGGTATCGCTTCGAATGTCAACAGACACACCAGGGGAGGGCGAGCCAGAAGGGCCGGACAGTGGCTCGCCGCGCCTGTTGGAACAAGTGGGGGGAGACGCGGCCCTCAAGCTACAGCATGCCATATACACGCTCACCTGTATCGTGTGGCAGCAGCTCACCACTATACACAGGTGAGAGGAGATAGGGCTAAAGCCTGGTCCGTGAGCACGTAGAATCCCGTCCAATGACCCCAAGCAATATAATTACGCGCGAGCGATAAGCATGGGTAGCTTGGGGTCATTGGACGGGATTCTACGTGCTCACGGACCAGGCTTTAGAGGGGCGTGATAGTGGCTCGCCGAGGAGACAGGGCTAAAGAAGTGGACAGTGGCTCGCCGCGCTTCTTAGAGCAAGTCGGGGGAGACGCGGCCCTGAAGCTGCAGCACGCGATATATACGCTCACCTGCATCGTGTGGCAGCAACTGACTACCATACACAGGTGAGGGGAGATAGGGCTAGAGAGGCGTGGCAGTGGCTCGCCGAGGAGAGCAAGTGGGGGGAGACGCGGCCCTGAAGCTACAGCACGCGATATACACACTCACCTGTATCGTGTGGCAGCAACTCACCACAATACACAGGTGAGGGGAGATAGGGCTAGAGGGGCGTGATAGTGGCTCGCCGAGGAGACAGGGCTAAAGAGGCGGACAGTGGCTCGCCGCGGCTGTTGGAACAAGTGGGAGGAGACGCGGCCCTGAAGCTACAGCACGCAATATACACGCTCACCTGCATCGTGTGGCAGCAACTGACCACCATACACAGGTAAGAAAGAAGAAAGAAAGAAAATAATGTTATTTGGCAACAAACGACATTCTTATAAAAAAAAAAACGAGACGATAAAAGTTGCTAAAAAGGTCACCCACTCAGTACTATATTGACAGTGTAACTGCCAAGACACTGATTTTCAGTGAATGAGATGGGGGTCAGGGGATATAGGGAGAAAAAGGGGCGTGGCAGTAGGTTGCCACGCCTTCTCGGGTAAATTGAAGGAGACACGGCACTTAAGCTTACTGTTATCTGAATCATGTTTAAGTAACTGACCGCCATACGCAAGTGAGCCTATAAGTAGTAGGGCTACGTTGTAATTAGAGGAGATTGAGTCAGAGGAAATAGGGTGTAAAAGGGGCGTGGTAGTGACTCACTTCTTAGAGCAAGTGGGAGGAGACGGCCCTGAAGCTGCAGCACGCGATATATACGCTCACCTGCATCGTGTAGCAGCAGCTCACAACCATACACAGGTGAGGGGAGATAGGGCTAAAGGGGCGTGGCAGTGGCTCGTTTCTAAGAGCAAGTGGGGGGAGACGCGGCCCTGAAGCTACAGCACGCGATATACGTGTAAAAGCGCTTTTTTAAAGCCTATTTGCAAAAATAAATGAATTTTATGAATTTTATACACGCTCACCTGCATCGTGTGGCAGCAGCTCACCACCATACACAGGTGAGGGGAGATAGGGGTGTGATAGTGACTCGGCTCTTAGAGCAAGTGGAGGGAGACGCGGCCCTTAAGCTACAGCACGCTATCCTACCTAGGTTTAAAGAAGCGTGGCAGTGACTCGCCACTCCTCCTAGGTCAAAGAGTAGACGTAGTGACGTAGTTTTTAAGATAATTTATTTATTTGCTTAAAACATGGTATACATAATATTAATTAAATATCGGTGTTACATGTTGAAATGTGCTCATGTTCTGCTTCATCAAAGAATGCATGCAAATATTTTATATACAGTAGTTGGAATCTAATTAATTAATACAACAAGTTCATAATAATGTCTCAGTTACAATAATGTCAGAAAAGGTCACTTTATCTGAGTAATGTTGTAATAATTGACCACTAAACACACGTCATTTGGCTGAAACAAACACACACTGTGGGTTAGGAAAGCTAGTTTGTGTCCGATATTGGCTGTGAAATACAAAATTCCGCACAGTGCTAATACTTTTGAAGACATTAATCACCATCCAAGTGGCATCCCTTTATCTTTCAGTTTTCAATGTTTTCAGTCAGCCAATCGAATTGAAATTTAGGAACACAGTGGTGACTGAGTTTGTTGCGGCGCTTCTTCTCAGCACTTGCCAAATGTTGGTCTCGAAACGCTGGTAGGGTAAAAAGATTATGAGACATGTAGAGGCTCCTTAAGAGCAAAATGACGATTTGTAAGAACTATTTATTAGTCTAAACAAATAAAGAAATTTTGACTTTGACTTTGAACCTAGGCTAGGCTAAGTCCGTTGCGTCACTGTCAAAAGCCTATCACATGACTATATGCTTTATTTTCCAGCCTAGAAGCACAAGTCTGCGCGTGGCGTTCAAGCGGCGGCAACGCAGCGCGCTCGCACGACGCGCAACTAGAAGAGCTGAGGCACGCGCAAGCCAAGCTGACAGCCGACCGCGCCTCGTGGGAGGCCTCACGGGCAGCCGACACCAGGGCCATCGCCGCCGGTGAGTCTCACAGGCCCGAGGCAGCAAGGTTCTGGTCTCACAGGCCCGAGGCAGCAAGGTTCTGGTCTCACAGGCCTGAGGCAGCAAGGTTCTGGTCTCAGAGGCTCCGGGGCAGGTAGGTTCTGGTCTCACAGGCCCGAGGCAGCAAGGTTCTGGTCTCACAGGCCCAAGGCAGGAAGGTTCTNAGGCCAAGCTGACAGCCGACCGCGCCTCGTGGGAGGCCTCGCGGGCCGCCGACACCAGGGCCATCGCCGCCGGTGAGTCTCACAGGCCCGAGGCAGCAAGGTTCTGGTCTCACAGGCCCGAGGCCGCAAGGTTCTGGTCTCACAGGCCCGAGGCACGCGGCGCTCCCACGACGCGCAACTAGAAGAACTGAGGCACGCGCAGGCCAAGCTGACAGCCGACCGCGCCTCGTGGGAGGCCTCGCGGGCCACCGACACCAGGGCCATCGCCGCCGGTGAGTCTCACAGGCCCGAGGCAGCAAGGTTCTGGTCTCACAGGCAGGAAGGTTCTGAAATGGAGGCCACGCAGCGTAGGTAGGACGTCAATCTACCTACAAGGTGGACGATTGACCTTATAATGGATGCAGGCCGTTACCAACCGGCCAATATGGAAATTATTAGGAGTGGCTTATGTTCAGCAGTGGATGTGCTGTGACTGAAATGATGCTATTGGATGTTTTTGATAAGAAATCAATTACTGATCATCTCAGCCTTAAGACGTCCACTGCTGAACATAGGCCTCCCCCAATGCATTCCATGTTGCCCGGTTGGTAGCAGCCTGCGTCCAGCGCCTTCCTGCTACCTTTATGATGTCGTCGGTCCGTCACGTAACGTTCGTCCGCCGGTAGAAATCCATTATTGTGGTTCTGTAAAGCGCATAAACACTTTTTGTGAGAAACCGAAACTTACGCGGGTACAACCTCTGAACAGAAACGTGGTGTAACTGTAAACCTTTATCTACTATAACAATAGATTAATAACTAATTACTTACAGAGAAACGTCAACTCCAAGAGGCGAGGGAGGAATTGGCCGAGCAACAGAAAGATGTGGAGCAGCAGAGAGAAAGACTGTACAGGCGGCTGGAGCGGTTACAACAGCACGGTATGACTTCGGCTAGGTTGCACCGTCTTAATTTAACTTTAACAAACGTCAAAATTCAGTCAAACTTCATACAAAAAGCACCGGTACCTCTAGCACGAAAAACGTTCGACTTCGAATCGTATGCGGTCGTTTGCGTATTCGAATCGCCATCAAACGATTTAGTACGAAAACTAAAACAGCGCCTTTGTGAACGTGGCATAAAGTGAACTTAGTATGAGAAATGGTTGCACGAAACTTATTTTGACAATCAAAATTGTCACGTCATCGTTTAATTCGAAGGTTGAGTATCGAATTTTGTCGAATACGCAAACGATTCGAAGACGAAAGTTGTTCATGCTAGAGGTACGGTTATCGTTATAGTTACGGTCAAAATTAGGTGGTGCAACTCAGCCTTACTCTATTAGTGTAGCAAGTATTCAATATACTATAGACTTCAATGCATTAAAGTAAGAAGTCTTTAAAAGAGAGGAGGCTTTTAATTACTTATTCTTCACAGTACTGGCCAATATGTTGTCCCGAAGTGATGGTAGGCCAAGCTATATTTAGGACATGCATAAGTGCTTTGTAAAGTGCCTTTGAATTAATAAATAATTCGAATTGAAATTTATGACAAACTAAAAATAATATTTATCTAATTGAGCTGGTGCTTATCATATTTCATATTATAACAATTTGTTTTTTTTTTGTCAGGCGGTTCGCAAGAGGAAATAGCTAGTGTTGGCACGTTATCGCCAGACTCCAGTGTCAGTGACACCACGCGGCGGAAAGAGCCGAAATGGCGAAGTAAGTGGTTTTTGAGAGATGTCATAATAGGGGTTATCGTTGACCGAGTGTGTTAAGTGTCACTCGGGCCTTGGACACGTTACTTGTTCTGGGGCATGTAGAAACATATTTTTGTCGATTCTTTTATCTTAATTAGTTAATTGGCGGAGAATGCCACACGGCATTAAGTTTGCCTTTTGTACCGTTACGAAGCCACGACAGCCGAACGGTGAAGGGGTCGGACTGGTCGACTCGTGGTCCGGGGAACGCGGGTTCGGTCCCCGCCGCAGCTTGACTATTGTGGTGAGCTCACTCGTGACACAAGCAAATTTAGCTTAGTACGAGGGGCAAACGAGTAATTATTATTTGTGAAATAACAAATTAATAATAATTTAAAATAATTGAAATAAATGGAATGGACTACAAGTGTTATTTCTATATACCAAAATATTTAGCATTACACTTTCTAATGTTTTACGTGAATATAAGTTGTAATTAAGTAAATAACGTGTATTGACAGACAACCGCGGCTCCACCGGCTCCGAATGTTCGGCGAGCGCGTGCTCGGTGCGCGCCTCGTTACCACCGCCGCAGTTGCTTTCCGCGCACAACGAGACGCGCGCCACTGTGCGTGCGCCCGCCATTGTAAGTACAAATGTTTTACCTAAAGTCTGGTCTGGAATTTTGTCCAATGACCCCAAGCTACCCATCCTTATCGCCCGCGCGTAATTATATTGCTGTCGCGACTGTGCGACGCGCGCCCGCAGTGAGTGTGCGAGCGCGACAGCAACATAAATACGCGCGAGCGATAAGGATGGGTAGCTTGGGGTCATTGGACAAAATTCTACGTGCTCCAGGACCAGACTATAGAAATTCCCGAACACTAAAAGAAAAAAAAAAAGAAACATTTATTAGAATAGACATCACACAAAGATAGACATACGTATAGACGTAACAGTGGCACTTAGGTATAATATTAGGACAGAAAAATCAAGAGTGAACCGGACCTCTAGCACGAAAAACTTTCGACTTCGAACCGTTTGCATATTCGAATCGCCATCAAAAGACTTAGAACGAGAACTAACAGCGCCCTTGTGAACGTGTCGTAAAGTGAACTTAGTATGAGAAATAGTTGCACGAAACTTATTTTGACAATCAAAATTGTCACGTTATCGTTTAATTCGAAGTTTGAGTATCGAATTTTGTCGCATACGCAAATTGTTCATGCTCGAGGTACTGAGCAGTGCTACCTTCTTTTAACAGCAATGCCCACTCCCACTCAGCACGTGACCCACGGCGACAAAGGCCACGACGCTGGTTTTCAGTGTTTCCCTTGCCGAGTGACGGTCACGGACTATTCATGTAGGAATTGAAACCCAGGTTGTATTTCTTCAGCTGTATTTGTATTTACTCCAGGATAAACCACAAAAAATAGGAACGTCTTAGAACCGTCTTAATACTTTTCGTCTTCTGTTTAAATCCCGTCGTTCTTACTTCCTCACTCATTCATTCCGTCTCACTCACTCCCTTGCGTTCCGTTTCACACTCCCACACTCGGCCATCCTGCGTACAGTCCGCCCTCGGACTGTTTCATTTCAAAATTTTACATTAAAGCGTCTTATAACTAATCTTGTTTAATACAATTCTTATAATCATCTTTCTCGTATGTTCTAGCTTTCTTTCTTTTCTTGTTATAAACTCTAACACTTCCATCTTGAATTGTCTCCACACATTCTCTTGCCTTTTCTCTTAACTCTGGTCTTGTCTCGTTCATTCTTTCTACGTTTTCCTCTTCTATCATCTTAACAAGTTCATCATCTCCTTTATTAATCCGGTTAAACAGTCCTTCTTTCCCTCCCTCGTGATTCTCTCTTATAATTTCGTTCTGCGTCTTCTCCGGTACTACAAATAATAATTCATCTTCATCTCTTTCTTGGTACAACATGTCATTCTGGTAGGATTCTTTCAGCATCTGAATATGTTCGTCTTCATCTTGTGCTTTCTTCAGTCGTGCAGTCGTCTCGGTAAGTACTAAACAGCTTAGGACGTCGGCTTGTTTCATACGTGATACAGGTCGGTGTTCAATCTGACAGTCGTTACTTTTCTTTATTTCATCTGTAGGCTTGCAGTCTTCTAATATTTTCTCAATTTCAGTCATGTGTCTAGAGTCGTCTATGTCGTGTACTACAACTTGATCATCTTTTTCCAACGGGACAACTTCGGTCCGTCCGAGTCCACTCAACGTCAAACATCTTCCGTCGTCGTATTTTGGGGAGCCGATAGTTTTGTACACGTCTTCCGTCATGAGATTCACCTCGCTGCCCGTATCAATAAGACTCGCCGTAGTTATCGCGTTGTTGTCAACAAATTGAACTTCTTTTAGCGGCCTCGATGTTTTCACACTTTTGTTGTTTACGTCCGATACCATCAAGTTGGCAGAAGTGTCATCTGTCAGTTCTGCGTTTCGTTCTACGTTCGGTTTCGATCTCCAGTCAGTTGTTGATTGCGTCGTGTTGGCAACACTGTATCGTTCGGGTGTTTTCGTGAACATCGCTCGTTTCGGACTGGCATGACGTTGCTGACGATTGTCTGACTGCCATTTTGAATTTTCACTGGTCACTTGTTGATGATTTGCAGGTTTTGAACATTCACTAGATCTGTGTCCAAACTCATTACACCGGAAACATTTAACCCCTCTTTCCTTGTGAAAACATTGAGCCGAAATATGGTTGCTTCCTCCACAGTTAAAACATCTTGGTCTTGTCGTCTTATTGTAATTTACCGGTGCCGTCGTGCTGCTACTGGAGGGTCTACGTCGTTCATCCACCATTTTCGCCTTTACTGTCTCGTATACTTTCAGTTTCTCTTTCAGCTCACCGTATGTAGTTGCACCGTACAGCATGATTTTATTGGTTTCTACGTCAACAATGCCGTCTATGATATATTTTATTGCGACGTAGTCGGGCATTTTCCCGCGCCTTCCCAACTCCTTCATGACAAGTAGGTAATCAGTACAGCTCTCACTATTGGCCTTCTTTCTCGCACTCATCATTTCGTGGACTGTCTTTACGTCTAACGAATCCGGGAACTCTTTGAGTAAACCAGTTTTGAACTCGTCCCACGACCTGAATGGCTTCTCCGACCGCAACCAGAGTGCCGCTGTTCCAATGAGTGATCTGCGTCCCACAATGAGTTGGTGTAATGGTGACCAACCAAAGATCTCAGCGTTCTCCTCCACCTCTTGGACCCATCTTGATGCGGTGACAGTTTGGTCTCGACCACTAAATTTTGGGATCAGCTCCTCGGCATAGGCAAAAGTAGTAGGTATGCGCTGCTCCAGGGTCTTGCTCGGGCCAGCATCTTCCGCATCTTCGAAATCATGCTTGCTATGTCGTCGTCTCATGATTGATGAAAATACGTCTCACGTCTCAATCCGTCGTAATCGTCGTGAATCGTCGTGTTTCCTTTTCTTGGGCTATCCCGGACGAGCCCCCAAGCTGTAGGAATTGAAACCCAGGTTGTATTTCTTCAGCTGTATTTGTATTTACTCCAGGATAAACCACAAAAAATAGGAACGTCTTAGAACCGTCTTAATACTTTTCGTCTTCTGTTTAAATCCCGTCGTTCTTACTTCCTCACTCATTCATTCCGTCTCACTCACTCCCTTGCGTTCCGTTTCACACTCCCACATTCATATATTAAATAACTAGACATCCTAGGACAACTCAACTGTCATTGGTTGAAAGAAAGAAAGAAAAAACATTTATTTGGTACCAAAAAATTAAACAATAAGTACAATCAACTTAAAAAGCAAAATACATTGTACCAAATTGGTCTCTGCTCAGTATGAGGTCATAACGTACTGAAGAGCACGTTACGTCAGAGGCAAAACTGTAGATTAAGTTAGAGGCAAAACTGTAGATCTAGTCTGTTAATAAGAAGTTGCAGTGGTGAGAAAGATAGGTGACATTAGTCTTACTGACATAGTTATTACTCCATTGTCATTGATTAATTTAATCTATTAATTACAGCAAATGGTAAAACAACAACTGCCGCTGAAACTAGCAAGTGGGAAGAGTCAACAGCAACCACCACCGGGTTACCACCGCTTACACGAGTCGCCTAGCGAGGTCAGTACACGATGTTTTAGTTAAATCATCTTCTTCATCATCATCATCATCATTATTACTGACGGGATTGCTACCATGTACCTTAATTTTGAGTTCCCGATATTTCGGCACTGTTGCATTTATGTTAGTGACCATGAAAGTTTAAAACAATATATGTATTCATCATCATCATCATCACCATATTGTCATCATCGTCGTTATCAATATGATGACCGGGTCATTTAGAGGAGCACGACCCTCTCTAATTTACTAGAGGCAAACGGAGAATGTGGCCTATACGAGTATTCTCTCATGTCATCCTTAATTTAAGAGCCATTTTACATTTTCGTGCGAATTTCTAAGATTTTGGAAGCATGAATTACTATCTTTAGCAACACCCAGAGATTATTTAATAACTGCGAAAGATAGGTCAATCCTTGTTGTTGACCATTAATGAAACGGATTTACTAAAACTCTTTTGCTTAATTCACAGTGCCCCATCTCCCACAACCATTTTACGAAAAAATTGCCGCAGACTCATTTTCAAAGTCCTGTATCTATTATTTATGCTCATATAATAAGCTTAAAAATATATAGTAATCATCGGACATATATTCTTGTAGTCCATTAATGAAACAGATTCTTGAATTTCATTACCATTATTGAGTAAAATCTAAAAATAATTTGGCAAATTTGAAGATTAACGTCACATTTTGATCGTGGTTTTTGGTTTAAAAACACAGCATAAACTGCAATAAAAGTATCCCAAAATAAAGAATATTCCTTGTAGAATTAATTTCTACAGTTATTGTTTAAATATTAGTAACCACTTTGTCAAAATATTGATGTGAATATCAGTATAAATTACAATGCGCAAGCCGACATCGATTAGTATGGCGCGAGCGCCCGTCAAGGCAGGACCTGTGTCATTTTTCCCGCCGTAACGTTTACGTGCGTTCGTGTCGTAATGCGGTGATTTGTACGGCGACCAAATACATTTGATACTATGCCGAGAGGCTGTTTCGAGTCGGCCGGCCGAGCAGAAATTGAAATGATGAATTTTAATTTCTTTGACGGATCTGGGTGTAACTATATAATATGTAGGTACCATGTATTTAATTTAATAAATAAATTATAAAAAAGTATATCCATTATGATAGCACCCTTAACACAAGCATATTGGTTGCCTACTTTTGGACTAGATGGCGCTGTGAAATTGTCCAAATATTTGTTTATTTATTTATCCGCTTTGAGTTTTGTTTCGTGAAGAAGAAAAAGAAGCGTTTTGTTTTGTTGTTAAATCTATACTAATAAAAGAGGAAAGATTTAATTGTTTGTTTGTTTGTTTGGAGGCAATAGGCTCCGAAAAAAATTTATTTCACGATTTAGAATCCTAATTTTTTTCTATGTAGGCTATAAAATATTTTCAAAAACTTTAGTCCAAAATCTTTGATAAAATTCGACGTTTAAAAAAAAAAGTATTAACATGTTAACTAATAAATAAATTAGATAACATGTTAATACTTTTTTTTCAGTACGATTTTAGTACTTGTTTTTCAGAAATTCTACGATTTAACTAAACTTCTAAAGTGTTTATATTTTATGCATAATTTATTAACTTCTAAAATATACGGTACTTGATACAAATAAGGCCTACCTAACTTTAAACGCTTATATTTCAATAAATATTAACACCAGTCAACAAAAACAAGGTTAATTAACTTCTTCCATCCTTTAATTTTAGCAATATTACAAAAAATAACACAATTTTTAACTAAATCTATTCAAAATAAGCAAATTACGAAACCACTGATTTTGGCTTTAATAAATCACCTACACGGAATAAGGCCTATATGATTCAAATGCCTGTAGACCTTAAAATTGAGGCTGTATTTAACAAAATGCGGTCTTATAACATTAAACACGTCGATTTGTTTGCGTTATCAAAATTTTACATACCAAGTAAACATAAATATATTGTATATCTCTAGATAAACTTAAATTCCACTTATTAAGAATAATACATAAATTATAGATAAAATTATATATTCCTAGTAACAAAGTAATGATTCTTTACTTAAATTATCAAAAATAATATCAAAAACAAACAATACAATTTTTTTGGTATAGGGGTTATTAAAACACCGTGTTCGAATAAGGCCTACACATAAAACCTTTTAAATAAATCAGTTTAGGAACATCATTTAGTCTTGAATTTTTGTAAACAAAATGAGATCTCAATTTTTGTTAGAACCAGGGCATAAAAAGGCTTCTGAATCATCTTTACGAACTCTTACACAATCTTTGTGATACCACCAAAAGCAGTTCTTTATGGTCGCATATCTGCTACATTGTCTTCGAGACAGGCATGATAATACCAGCTTTTATTCTCCTTTCCTTAAGAATTATACATACAGCTTCTTTTGTTCTTATTTTTTATTGGATTTGTATTTTTTTTTTCTTTTTTTTACAGGTTTTGTAATCTTTTTCGACTCTGTTTTCTTTTTTTTTCTGTGCTGTTAGTAACATTCTTATTAAATAAATATTTCGTTACTCTTTGACTCATTTAGTTTAATGAATTTGTCCGTAATCAGATGTTGACATAAGCATCTAATATGGCCTACCATGCTGAAATAAGGCCTAGGCCTTATTAGATATTTCGCTCTTGTTGTCTTTAAAAATTTACAAATAATGCATCTATAGCCAGTAGTACAAATTAAGGTAATTATTAGCGAGTAAGAAATATTTAGAAACGATTAGTAAGAAAAGCTTAATCTAAAACAGCGTCATTTTACCGAAAATTTAAGATGAAATCGCCAGATTTTTATAACAGAGCACGAAATCACCCACCACCTTAGAAGAACGCGTGCCAATTGGTGCTGGGATCGTGGATCGGGACGCTCATGCACTCTACCGGGTTGTAGGGCATATGAGTACGTGTCCTTGAAGTATTATCCCGGTTGGATTTATTTATCTGTGTTTTCTGATGTATAGGCCTTATTAGAACGTAGGCCTTATTTGTATCAAGTACCTTATATCCTATTGATAGATGACGTGCTTCGTATTTTATTAAAATTATTACCTGACTAGGTTAAAAAGGTGTGGAATGTTATTTTGGAGATAACTTGGTTCAATAGAAATATAGAGAGATGCTAAGTAATGCGCTGAATTCGAAACTCAGTGTCGTATTAGAAATTCACACACACAAAGAAATCAAATTATGTGCTCATTATCCATTGCGGTATCAGTATTCAACGTTCGAATAATCTTTAGTACTATGCAAGCAATATAAACTGTTTACATAATGACGTCGCTACTGTCATCATTGCTTTCACAAGCAATATGTTCCAATTTGTCCCTTGTCACATTTCCCTTTAGTTTCTGTGATCTGTGCTTGTTTCTAAGTTGATATCAATGAAATATTCCTTAGTACTTTTGATTTAAATTATTTTTTTTTAGGTACTATTGGAACAAATTTTGATGCTTTAGAACCATTGGGAAAGGTCATTATATGGGGTCTCTTGATAAAAAAAAGTAGTGTTAGGCACCACTGGGTGTCCAGCTCCAGCATAATAAAAAGATTAGTGGGTTAGATCAGATGGATAGTCTATGGAACTTTACCAAACTGAGGTAAAAATAAAAAAGCGGTGGATGGGTCTTGTTCGCTTATATGGTGGACATGACAATTTCAAATGCATGCAGACTGCACTGCATAGTAAACTCATATAGTCGCTTAGATCAGCTAGCATTCCGCAAATATTATAGTAGCGCACATATTTGACCTATAAAAGATAAATAATAGTAGGTAATCTTGCTCTAGTTGATGGAGAAGAAATATGAAATAATGGTTATAGTCAAAATAAACCAGCAAACAAGCTGATTTGACAGCTTAAAATTACTGTGTGTTTCAATAGAGTCAAAACATCTTATGGCAAGTGCCTGAAAAAACTGAGCCAGTATGGAGAAGGCTTTGCTCAACATGACTCATAAGCGCCCATTGTACTAAACTTAGTACACCCCTGAAAACCTAACTTCTGATTTTGTTTTTGGTTTTCTTTCTGTTTAGTATTATTTCTGAAGTATTTTTATAAAGAAAATAAACATTGGCTATGTGAAATTGATCGTAGTTTTCATTTGGGCGTTAATGGGTTAAGATCCAAAAGCTTTGTTGGATCACTTAGTTTACGGTTGTGGAAAAGATTTGAGAGGTGGTGACGTAACCTGACAGGCTCGGCTTGAGAATGGAAAAAAATGGGAATCAAAAGTTTGCTTTACAAAAAATATGAAATGTTGTCAATGATCAATAGATGATATTCGATAATGGTACTTACGTACCTTGAAGTTTATTGTTTCATTATTATATTTATCATGTTATATTTGTTGAGATGAATAGACGCCTCAAACAGATTAAATGGTTGACCGTTTGTTTTCTGGGGCCAACAGGACGTCGAGTACCCGAACGTATTTTAACGCCAAATTTAGTATAGTAAGTAAACCCGTTGGTGTAGTAGCCTCTTCCAAATTGGTTGTTGTGTATCGTACCACTGATTTGTTCAAACTGGTTTTCAAACAATGTGTAGGAAAAAGATAGATTTATCTTATAAGAAATCTTATATTTATGAAATATAAGAAGGTTAATGTTGCTATTTCACATGTCTTTTTACGTAGAAATTCAAATATACCGTTATTTCAAGCTGTGCAGATACTGTAAATAAATAATGTGGACAGCATAAATAAAAAAATCTTTTTGTTGCCATATCAAATCAAATAAAAATTCTTTATTTGCACATATCAAAATATAATTTAGTGTCATAATTTTTTTGATGTTCAGTGACCTGTGTCTGTGCCTATTGATAGCCTAAATAACAGATAGCAAAGAAAATAATGATGGATTAATCTATTTATTAACTTTTTAAGGGGAAACACTATTTGAACATTTGAATCAAACCGATATTCGTCTTGCAATGTGTTCGTTTAAGAACATTACACAGTAATTAATTTTAATTTTTAACTTTCGCGTTGCATAATTGAATTAATTTTAACAGGTTTTAACGCGATACGCGGACAGATAATATTGAAATATTACCTGTATTTGCCTGACGTTTCGACCGAGTTGCATCGGCATCGGCGTTAAAACCTGTTTAAATGAATTTAATTAGGTACGCAGTAATTTTTACTTTACGTTCGTTTGAAAAATGCAAACCAACTTATCCGAGGGTTAAGGCACTAACATTATTAAATTACATAACTATGATACTCTAGTATATGAGTTCATAAAATCAGTTTGAACAATGAATTTTTCAAAATTATTTGATATAGCAGTAATATTCTTCTACCCACGGCACAATTGGCTTTCGCTTCACACCGCAGCCGCTTAAGTATAAAATCTTGTAGATTTGGTATACCACTGTTCTTGTGTAACAACCATTTTATCTGTTCAGCTTTTGGTGTTTAGAGCATGATTTTTTTATTATACTGGAGGTTGATGAGGATTTTCTACAATAGGTACTTAAACTTGAGACGTCGTTTTCATGACTCCATAGGCTCATTTAGGCCTTTTAACCCTAAGGTTGAGCAAAATTGTAAATTCTAACTCGTTATTGTACGAGTATGTAGCATGAGAACATTTTACATCAGTGGGACACTTAAAGTTACGCTATATTAAAAGTGACCCATTCGAAAAATTGTGAAAAACTTCATATCTATTTATTTAATCATCTGGAATCCGCTTTAAATAAGCAAAATGAGTTAAAAAATGATGTAACTTTGTAAGCTGTAGATGCCTAAACATAAATCAACCTCATGCCAATAGCTAAAATAATGAAAAGTTTACTCTCAGCGTAGTCTAAGTTGCCTCTTAGAACACAAATATTTTTTACATGTCCCAATTAGTGATCTGCCAGATATACAGATATCCGAGAGGGAGTTCGAAATATGGTATGGGTAAAAGTAATCATTCCACACCATATTGGTTCTACCAGGCCTGTTCATCTCTGCGAGTTTACATCGAAAACAAAACACGGACGATGGCCCACCTACAGGACACTATTCGACAAGGCCTCACATACGAGCAAACATTGACTCACGCACGCGTAATTCTTGTGCATGATAGAAGAAAATAAAGAAAATGGTGTACTAAATACCGTGCAGTATTTAACTGCCTAAATAATAGTAAAAACACAGAATGTACTTTTTTAAGTTGCCTCAAGAAAGACACTGAGAGGTAAATAAGTAGTGAATATTATTCATAATAATTCATGCTAAATCATGTATTTCCTCCGCCATTTTCCGCAGTTTGGCACCTCACGTCACATCATTTTACCGAAGTCAGCCCTATAGCTTCGGCGCAGTGCCGATCACTGACGTTTGTCAACAAAATGGTCCTTGACTCTTGAGACAGACTAAATTACACCATATTGTTAATGACATTGAGCATACATTTTTTTAAATACATTCGCGAAGTAAAACTTCTGTACGTAGTACTTATTATTATTCTGTGGTTCTACCCACAAGGATATAATGCTGGTGTTGTTACAGGCTACGAACCAAGGCTTAGTGATCCACCACACACGGACGGGCAGCTCGCCCGCGCCGCTGCCCTCGCACCAACAGCTCAACAACAGGGCCACCAGGTATGCTGTTTGAATTGTTTTAACGCTATCATTGAACGGTGAAATTCTGCGTTACATATTTAACCCCTAGTCATTCGATTCATTCGATGTTTTTGGTCCATTTCGATTAGTTTGGAGTACGCATTTACCATAATCCGCTATTTTTGAAAGATATCTACTTATTTTAATGGGCTTAGGCATTCAATTGTCACAAGTCAATTATCCCTGGTGTCAGACTCTAAAAGCCTCTGATATGGTCTGATCGAATCAAACAGATCCTCAACAAAATTGTTATACAAATCCAAAGGCCCGTAAACGTTAAACGCCATTGCACGGTTACTGGGTAGTTCTCGTACATTTTTAATGTATTTTTTTTTCATCAAGCCTTAACCGCACGATTACACGCTTAGTGCCTCGCCAATAAGAACCACCCAGACACGGCGTGGCTATCGCGCATGACTGAACCAGGCCTTAAATTCTCGTCGCGCAATCCGCGGAAATACTTCGTTAGATTGTCATCTTACTCTTGTTTACAAAAAAAAAATACCTGTCTTATGAATCGTCAATAATGAGTCGACACTAAAGAACTTCAAGCTTAATATTAACCAGCATTAATCGCGGGAAGAGCCTGGATGCGGGCAGCGCAGGACCGTTCATTGTGGAAAACCTTGGGGGAGGCCTTTGTCCAGCAGTGGACGTCATTTGGCTGAAACGAATTAACCAGCATTCCACCTTCCAGAACAAACACCTACCCAAAACTGCCGGACAAGTTTCGCGTGCGGTCACCAGAAGCCTGCGCGCCGCCCGCGCCCGCTGCCGAAGAAGAAGTCATCTACTTCTGACGCGCGCCTCCGCCGGCACGCGTCCAGCGCTCCTGAGACTGCCGCCTGTCCTAACTCCGTGAGTGGACTTGGACAGTGAACTTTGTTGATGTTAGGATAAAGTCGCGATTCGGATAACAGTGGCAGTCTTAACTGTTTATCATTTTAGTCATCTACTTCTAACTCCTGAGACTGCTTCCTGTCCTAACTCCGTGAGTGGACGCTTAGACAGTGAACTTTGTCATTTTAAACTCCTAGCAGCTTATGGACTCCTGGTACTTGTGAAAGACTATCTAAACAGTGCGTTAATAAAATATTAGTATGGTACACTAGCAGTCGACTGCTCCTCATTTTAGTCATCTACTTCTGACGCGCGCTTCCGCCCAGCGCTCCTGAGACTGCTGCCTATCCTAACTCCGTGAGTGGACGCTTGGACAGTGAACTTTGTCATTTTAAACTCCTAGCAGTTTGTGGACTCCTGGTACTTGTGAAAGACAACTGGTACTTGTGAAAGACTATCTAAACAGTGCGTTAATATTAGTATGGTAAATTCGAGATTCAGATACAGCTTGACAGCTGAGCACTGACGTGAAAACTGCCCTTTAGTAATGTTATTCAACGTTATGATAGTCGGAATTCGGATAACACTAGCTCCTGAGACTGCCGCCTGTCCTAACTCCGTGAGTGGACGCTTGGACAGTGAACTTTGTCATTTTAAACTCCTAGCAGCTTGTGGACTCCTGGTACTTGTGAAAGAGAATCTAAACAGTGCGTTAATAAAATATTAGTATGGCACTGGTAGTCGACTGCTCCTCATTTTGGTCATCTACTTCTGACGCGCGCCTCCGCCCGCACGCGCCCAGCGCTCTTGAGACTGCCGCCTGTCCTAACTCCGTGAGTGGACTTGGACAGTGAACTTTGTTGATGTTAGGATAAAGTCGCAATTTGGACGACACTGGCAGTTTAAGCATCTACTTCTAACTCCTGAGACGGCCGCCTGTCCTAACTCCGTGAGTGGACGCTTGGACAGTAGACTTTGTCATTTTAAACTCCTAGCAGCTTGTGGACTCCTAGTACTTGTGAAAGACTATTTAAACAGTGCATTAATAAAATATTAGTATGGTACACTGGCAGTCGACTGCTCCTCATTTAATTCATCTACTTCTGACGCGCGCCTACGCCCGCGCGCGCCCGGCGCTCCTGAGACTGCCGCCTGTCCTAACTCCGTGAGTGGACGCTTGGACAGTGAACGTTGTCATTTTAAACTCCTAGCAGCTTGTGGACTCCTGGTACTTGTGAAAGACTATCTAAACAGTGCGTTAATAAAATATTAGTATGGCACTGGCAGTCGACTGCTCCTCATTTTAGTCATCTACTTCTGACGCGCGCCTCCGCCGGCACGCGTCCAACGCTCCTGAGACTGCCGCCTGTCCTAACTCCGTGAGTGGACTTGGACAGTGAACTTTGTTGATGTTAGGATAAAGTCGCAATTCGAATAACAGTGGCAGTCTTAACTGTTTATCATTTTAGTCATCTACTTCTAACTCGTGAGACTGCTCCCTGTCCTAACTCCGTGAGTGAACGCTTGGACAGTGAACGTTTTCATTTTAAACTCCTAGCAACTTGTGGACTCCTGGTGCTTGTGAAGACAGTGTTACTAGACAATCTAAACAGTGCGTTAATAAAATATTAGTATGGTACACTGGCAGTCGACTGCTCCTCATTTTAGTCATCTACTTCTGAAGCGCGCCCAGTGCTCCTGAGACTGCCGCCTGTCCTAACTCCGTGAGTGGACTTGGACAGTGAACTTTGTTGATGTTAGGATAAAGTCGCAATTCGGATAACACTGGCAGTCTTAACTGTCTATCATTTTAATCTCCTGGCAGCTTGTGGACTCCTGGTACTTGTGTGAACAGTGTTAGCAACACTAGCGAATCTAAACAGTGCGTTAATATTAGTATGGTATGGTAAATTCGAGATTCAGATACAGTTGGCAACTTTAAGACTGCCCTACATTATACAGGGTGGAAACGTTAAGTGATCTCACTCTATTATTTC